>NC_068393.1:18462793-18465293 GCF_023724105.1 Carassius gibelio
AATATAGTCATCTATTTGATGAAATCCGATATTAAACATTTGTGTATTTTATAATTTTGCTCAATTTATGAAAGCAATTAGCTGTGACGGCATGCGTTACAGTGACTATTTATTTATTTATTTATTTATTTATTAAATATACTTAAATAGTAAACAAGTGATTCCAAACACCTTAGGTTTGCACATCTTGTAATATTATTTATTAAAATAAATTAATGTAAATATTAGCATTATTTAATATAATTTTGTATTAAATATTTATGTATTTTATCTTATTGCTCCCCATTTATAAAAGTGATTATTCATGGCGTTGTGTATTACGGTGATTTTACCCCGGTATGATTCATGTCATGCCTGTGATGCTAAAATAACAGGCATCTTCTGGTGGTTTAATGCAGTAATTAAAGATCTGGACCTTTGTCCAGTGGATGTTTCCATGACGGTGACCCTTGACCTTAAACTCATGGGAAAGTCTGGCTGTATAATGTTCACATACACACTGCTTCTGGCCCTTGAGAGTAAATCAACAGGAAACCAAACGCTTCTCAGAGCCACAAACACACACACACACGCACACACACACACACACACTGCTCAGTCTGTAGTTTGACCCACAGCTACTACAGAAAACCAGCGTATTTTAATATAATATAAACATATAATAATTTGTTATTTATTAAATAATAATGTTTTTATCCATTAATAGTATTTATTAAGTAGTTATGTCATGCTATATGTATTTAATCAACTTTATTTGATTAGATCTATTAATATGTGTTAAAGATAAGTGTTATGTAATGTATGCATACATTTGAGTAACTACAGAAGTATATATATATATATATTTAATCTATTTAATATTATTATTATTTATTATTATTATGAATGTTAATTTGTTACCAGTAATGACAATTATTATTTTTTAAATATATATATTTAATTATATTATATATAATTTTATTTAAAACTCAATATAAATAAAAATCAATTTATAATTGTTCGTAACAATCATGTATAATATAACAACTAGCTATATTTTGCGTATTTAATGCTAATTATATTTACAATATTTTTTTATAATATTATTTGTAATCTAAACAATCACATGTAGTTAGTTATGTATTATATATTAAATGCCACATGCATTATATGTAAATAATATTAGATATGTCAATATGCATGAACCATTCACACTTAAAGACATAAATGAGGTTGTTTTCAGCATTAATCTGAGTGTGGAAGTGTGAGTGTGTGGCCGCTGTGTTCTGACTGCTGTGTTTACAGACAGACAGACACATCCTCTTTCTAAATAAACACACGCGTGTTTCTCATGAACGTCCTCGAGACACACGCCAAGCCTCAGCTGCTCTGGAGCTGGAGAAAGTGTTACTCATGTCATTATTAATGTCTGGCAGCAGCACGCACTGATGAAGCAGGATTAATATATCTGTGTTTGCCGCAGACACAGATGCTCTCTAGCGCCACCTTCAGATCCTCATCATGACGAGAGAGCCGTCAGTCCTGCTGCTGCTGCTAACACTGCTGGACACACAGGTGACAACATATGGAGGAAAGAAAATACAATCTATTATTATTTACCATTGAAAAGTACATTTATTAACAAAAAGTTTTACATATTTGATACTATACAGTATTGTACGTTTAATAATATTTGTGCGAATAATTTATGAATAAATCGACTTATATGAAATGATATGTACATAAATAAAAATTATTAATTACTTTTTTTTTTTTACGTTATTTTAGAGAAAAAATAAATATTGCTTTGGTAACTTGCTGAAAAAAGTAAATAAATATTACAGACATTTTAATTTTATTAAGTAAGAACATTTCAATAAAAAAATAATAAATATTAGAAGAAATGCTTAAGTTTAAGTAAAATAAAAACCTGGAAACGAATTATATATATGTTAGTTATAATATTAATATATGCTATAATAGTATAGATATATAATTTGATAACAATATGATAAGTACAATAATATACATATTTAATATGCTATTTATATGGTATTTTATGTATATTAATTATTAAGAATAATTTCATTAATAATAAATCTACATATATGAAATTGTATGTATATATATATATATATAACAGAAAATAATAAAAACACTTTTTTGTTTATTAATTTAAAAAAGGGTATTTAAAAGGTACTTGAAGTTACACTATAGAAAAATTGCTCTGGTAAGTAGCTGAAAAAATATTTTAGACATGTTTTATTTTATTAAATAAGTTTTTTAATTGGTTTCAGTTATAGTTAATGATAGTAACTAACATGAACTAACAATGAGCAATATATTTTTACAGCCTTTGTTAAAAATGTTGGTTATTAAAGAAAATGCAATGGTTTCTTGCTTCATGCTGCAGCTGTGTCTCTGTGAGGAGGGGGTCGTCGTGGCGATGATGTCAGCGGAGCAGGTGAACGATATCCCAGAATCCTCTCTTGATCTGAAAGTGACGCGCCATCAGATCCTC
>NC_068393.1:18467793-18492793 GCF_023724105.1 Carassius gibelio
TATTAATGCAGTATATTTAATTATTAATTTTATTTATTTTACACTTTTTCCATAATTTGACAAAACTACAGCTTGGTTTGAAAATTATTTAAAAAAAAAAATCCAAAGTTTTCTTCATCATCATCAATAAATCATTAAACTTCTGAATTCCGCTGATTAGACATTCTTTTTGATTATTAAACCAGAAAATGATATACGAAATTAGGTGAAATAATAACACAGATTACTAGGCACCTAAAAATAACATAAACTGACATAAATAATATTCTATTTTAAGGACACCTGATTTTATGAAACTGACCCCTAAAAATAAATAAATAAAAATAAATATATATATATATATATATATATATATATATATATATATATATATATTGTTAACTTTTAATAAATTATTGTTAAATTGTTAAATTAAAGTTTTATGATTTAATTAACGTTTGAAAATGTATTTCATAGTTCCCTGTTATAATACAAGTGTTTTAACAAATTGAATGTAATAAATAAAAATGATTAAAAAAAAACTAAATCTGTTTTGTTAAAAAATCATATATGTTATTTAAATAAAATATGTTGTTTTTTAAAATTATATATGAACTAAAACTAATAAAAAATGAAATCAATAAAAATTATTAAATGGTTACATTTGTTCATTAATAAAACTGATTAGACATGCTTTCTGATTACTAAAATTTAATTAACATAAAACAAAGAATAAAACAGATTTCTAAAGCCCTAGAATGTAATTTTGGTGAACTTTTCAATAAACTGTTGTGGATATGAAAGAATTCAATTAGCCATGCTTTTTTAAATTAAAAAACTAATGGAGAAATAAAACCGATTTAGGGAAATAATAAAATGGAAATAATAAATAAATAATAAAACCTTTTTTGTCTATTTAAATGTAACCATAAAAGCTTAATTCTTTTTAACAATTTATTCACTCTGAATTTTTTTTTTTTTAATTAAAATAAAAATGTAAGCAATTTTTTTCAACTTGGAAAATTTTTATTTATTTATTCAAATTGTTTTTTTTTTTTTTTGACTTGGACAAAGTTTATTTATTTATAAAAATAAATTAAGCTATTTAATTTTTTTTTTTTTTTATAAATGTGTGCTGCACACAAACTCTGCTCACATCTCTCACCGTCTTCCATCAGAGAAAGTGACCAAAGTGTGTGACTCAGACGGTCACTGGTTTCGTCACCCGGAGAGCAACCGTCTGTGGTCCAACTACACACAGTGCACGGCTTACACGAAGCAGAAACTCCAGGTCGGAGCTTGACTTTCACACATCAGTCCAGTCGTTCAGAATCAGCCTGTCTTCACCTCTGTGTGTCTCCTGCAGCTCACACTCGCCAGTTATTATCTGGCGATGGTCGGCCACGTCCTGTCCATCATCTCGCTGCTCGTCTCCATCTGCATCTTCTCATACTTCAAGTACGTCACATGACGTCTGTGACCATAAAAGCAGAATCTATGACTTCGAGAAGACAGATGCAGATCATTTCACGCTGTATATGATGTCTGCGCAGGTGTTTGAGCTGCCAGCGCATCACGCTTCATAAAAACATGTTCACCTCCTTCATCCTGAACTCGATCGCCACCATCTGCTGGTTCTACTTCGTCGTCAGATCTCAGCCGACCAGAACAGACTCGGTAAGTGCGTATAAATACTGTGTGCATGAGCTGAACTTATAAACACTTACTGTAACTTACTGTACAGAGGTCTTCAAACTGGGTTGCAAAAAAATGTAGAGGAAAAAACATTACAAGCTAATATGTGCAGTTATTATAAATATTAATGCAATTTGTCATTTAATAAAGAAAATAAAGTTTTTTTTAATCATATACATTTTATTTAAATAAAATCTGCTTTGTTAAAAAATATATTTTAATAAATTAATCAAAAATAATAATTTGCGTTATTTGAAATAATATAAATGTTAACTGACATAAAATATATAAAAAAATATATTTTCCGTTTTATTTCAGCTATTCTTAATTTCATGTAGTGTAACGTGAAGTACTTAAATAACTAAAACTGAAGTAACTAAATCTAATAAACAGAAATGAATAAAAACTATATTGACATATTGAAAGATTTTTTATATTTTATCTTTTTTTTTAAATAAATGAACTGAAACTAAAACTGTTATTTAAAATAAAATAAAATATAACAGAATAAAAAAAATATATTTTACTTCAGCTTTATTTCAGCTATTCTCATTTTTGTTTAGTTTAACAAATTACTAAAAAAACTAAAACCGAAATAACTAAAATTAATTAAACTAAAACTAATAAACAGAAATTAACAAAAGCTATGTAGACTAATTGAAAAATATAAATTGTTTATATATATATATATATATATATATATATATATATATATTTAAAAAAATACTATAACTAAAACCATAAAAAATGTTTTAAATTTAATAAAATAAAAAACAAACTTATTTTACTTCGGTTTTACTTCAGCAATTCTCATTTGTGTTTAGTTTAACAAAGTACTAAAAAACTACAACAGAAAGGGTGATATATTTACAAAACAACTAAAACTTGTACTCATATATTAAAATATATTAACAGTTTACTAAAATTAAAGTAAAAACAGAAAACATAAAAATAAAATAAAATTCAAAATATTAAACTATAATAGTATCTCAATGCTACTAAAATAACAGTAATGAATACAGTGTAAATACATATATATATATATATATATATATATATATATATATATATATATATATATATATATATATATATATATATATATATATATATATACTGTATTTTCCGGACTATAAGTCGCACTATTTTTCATAGTTTGTCTGGTCCTGCAACTTATAGTCAGGTGTGACTTATTTATCAAAATTAATTTGACATGAACTGAGAGAAAACATTACCGTCTCCAGCCACGAGAGGGCGCTCTATGCTGCTCATTGCTCCTGTAGTCTACACTGAAGACATAGAGCGCCCTCTGGCGGCGGTAGACGGTAATGTTTTCTCTCGGTTCTAAATAAGTGCGACTTATAGTCCAGTGTTGCTTATACATGTTTTTCCCTCTTGATTAGACAGTACAGTACAGTGAGTGTGTATCTGATGATGTGTGTGTGTGTGTGTTCAGTCTCAGATCGGCTGTAAGCTGCTGGCTAGCATCATGCTCTACACGTTCTGCTCTAATTATTTCTGGATGCTGTGTGAGGGGATCTACCTGCACACGCTCATCATCGTGGCTGTGTTCGTGGGCGAGCAGCAGCTGGGCTGGTATTACGTCCTCGGCTGGGGTACGCTCTCTCCTTAGTTGCTTTTCAATTTATTTATGTTAGTAAAGCTTTTTTTCTTATTGACTTGTATTTTATGTTGTGTTGTCTATTTTTTATGTATCACATGTATATACTGTGAAATCTTGATATATATATCACTTGAAATAAAATGTGTGTGTGTGTGTGTGTATATATATATATATATATATATATATATGCACTGCCATTAAGATGCACTGTCAATAAGAAAAAAAAAAAGATATATATATATTTCTTTATTTTCAGCTATTAACTGTAACTAATTAAATAAAATTTGTGTTTGTACACTGCTGTTCAAAAAAATAAATTAATACTTTTATTCAGCATTAATACTTTTATTTTAATAATATTTTTAATATATTACAGATTTTTACAGTATTTTTAATCAGATAAACGAAGCCTTGATGAGCAGAAAAGTCGTCTTTAAAAAAACCCATTAAAATGTTATTGATCCTAGATTCTTGAATGACAGTGTACACACACACACAAAGATATTAAAACATAATTACTATAATAATCATAATTTAAATTAGTGTTATATATCTAGATTTCACAATAATTATAGTTAAAGAAAATTTTTTTATAGAATATATTCATCATTTACATGCATCACATTCATCATTTCATATTTTTGTTTAGTTAAACTTGACGTACTAAAATAACTAAAACTATAAACTAAAACTTATGAATAAATATTAATAAAGAATTTAGTCATATATTTAAAAACACTACAAAATGACTGAAACTTTAACTACAAATAAGTGAAGAAAATACAGGAAATATGCTACAACTTATTAAATAAAGTTCCTCGGTAAAGCTCTTTAAACTGCATAAATATTTCCCCAGTTCAAAACTTTATCATATAATTATACACACATAAACATACTCAAACACCCATTATTTTAATAGTTGTTTTATTGCTCCACATTTGTTCACCGAATAATAAAATGTCGAGATTTCACTTAATCTTCGGTTGACTTCATACTAAAGATAGAGCTCTTTAAACACATCACACAGTGATTATTTTTTCACAGCAGATATGTTAGTTTGAGCTCATTTAAGATGTTTTGTGCAGGTTTCCCAGTGATCCCTGCGGTCCTGCACGCTGTGGCACGTCTGCTCTTCCACAACGACAGGTCAACACCACGTTTCTGGATTTCACACTTAAAATCTAATCATGTACATTTTCTGAAATGCCTAAATACTTGACGTTTACTCCAGGTGTTGGACCATGAACGTAAAGCTGCTGTACATCACACACGGCCCCATTCACGTCGCTCTGCTGGTGAGCTTCATCATCATCATCATCATCAGTGTTTGGGAAAGTTGCTTTTAAAAGCAATGCATTACAATATTGGGTTTAGCTTAAGGTGCGCCTAAACCGTCAATTACACAAAAGTGCTTGGTGGTTATTCACATAAACCCTCGTTGGTGGAAGTTAACATAAACAGTTGAGAATGAAAATAGGTGAATAACAGTAGTTAAACTGGATCCGTGTAGTTCTTAAAGTGACAGCAGCCTAATATTCCTGCTGCTGACTGTGTGCTTCAGATTAATCAAACAACAAAATACAAAGAGAAAATCACTCACTGTTGTTGAAGGACTTTTGTAGCTTTACTAAGAAACCAAGGATGCCTAAATGCATTGAGTTGCTGCCATGTGATTGGCTGATTAGCAATTTGTGTTACCAAGCAATTGGACAGGTGCACCGAATAAAGTGGCCAGTATATTTGATATAATTAGCTATCTTTAAATAAAATAAATTTTAAAAAAATCCATAGAATTGCAGCGCAAGTCCATTTCCATTTGTTTGCAATGCACAAATATTTAGATCTCTTGATGACCCGATCTATACATCTTTGTATACAACTACATTTATAATTTCGATTGCATTGCTACTAGCACTGTTAATGCTAATAAAACAGATCGCTAGGGGCGTGGGCCCTTAGAGTCGTCCTAATTACCCCCTACACCGATCTTCAGTCCATCTGTGTGATCTGACCCGACGTCTCTCTCCACCCGACAGGTGAACCTGTTCTTCCTTCTGAACATCGTGCGGGTGTTAATCACCAAACTGCGGGTCACTCACCGCACTGAGACCAATGTGTACATGAAGGCGGTTCGTGCCACCATCATCCTGGTTCCTCTGCTGGGCGCTCAGTTCATCCTGGTGCCGCTGCAGCCCAGCGAACGCATCTCTGTCGCCATCTACGAGCTCTTCATGAACATCTTTGTGCATTACCAGGTAATGAAACAATCAGTTGCAGACATTAGCATCAGCGTTGTGTTTCTGTAACATAATACATAAGCGCTGTCCACTGCATTATTAATATCAGTATAGCATAAAAAGTGCTGCTATTGTAACGAAGGAGGCATTGTGACAACGGAGTGGGAATCCAATTGCAGGCTTTATTAGTAGAGCGTAGTCAAACAGGCAAGGTCAAACACCAGCGAAAAAGTTCATACGAGACAATCCAAAAGAGTAGTTCACTAAACAGGCGAAGGTCAGGGCAGGCAGCAAACAATCATAAACAGATAAATAGTCCAAGATCAAAATACTCGAAGACACGGAAATGAAACCAGGAGAATGTTACAGGCGAAACATTAAATCACCAGCGATGTGAGCCTTTCTTCTTCTCTTATTTAATGGCGGACTGCAACCAATGTAAAGGTGCATACTGCCACCTACTGTACTGGATGTATGTATAATCATGCCAATTTTACAATTTTTGATTCTATTCCACAACCCTGAGTCTTTTGCGACGTGAGGATGTGAGTGTGGTGTTCTTTTAGCGTGAGACTAATGAGGTGATGAGAGACAGGTGATTGCAACTGATGATGAGTCCAGGCAAAGGATTATGGGAAATGGAGTGCCCTCTAGTGAAGCTCACTCCAGCTAGAAATCATACCAGCTAGTACATTTTAAGTGTTTCATTAAACAGTTACATTTCTTTCAGACTTGTATGATGACTGTACAGCAGTGTTATTTTAGTGTTATCAATAAAATATTACAGGGTCAATACGTGTCAAATCAACCAAACTTCAGACACTTTTGACAGTATTTTTTCTCAAGAACGATAAACGTGTTTTATAATGACAGTCAAAATACTAAATGTCATAGATTTATATTTACGGAGTTATCCACTGTTTTCACCTGAGATTCAGAGCCAGGTTAGACGGGTGAAAAACTCACAACATATGACTGACTGAAACACAAAATAAAAGCAGGGTTGCAAATAAATTAGTAGCTATGGCCATGCAAAATATGTGTTGCAAAATCATTGATTTTGCTCTGTTTCATTTCTATTTTGCAGTTCTTTATTTTTGCTTGCAAAACCTCTTTTTTTTTCGGCTAAAAGTTTTTATTTTCTTTTGCAATTCTTTATTTTTGTTTGCAAAGCTCATTTATTTTTTGCTCACTAAGACTCATTTACAAAACTTCATTTTCTTTTGCAATACTTCAATTCTTTTTGTGAATATATGTGATATTGAATTGTCATCATATGTTTCCACCATGAATAAAAAAAAAATAAAAAAAAAATTCTCACAATTGTAACTTTTTTTCTCACAATTCGGTTGTTAATTTGCATATAATCTCGTAATTGTGAGGAAAAAAGTCATAATCATTCAAATTTCAATTATTCTTTTTTTCATTCCGTGACACTTTTCAGTTCAATGGACTTTCATGTTAAGTTAAAGTTTATTTGATGTCAAATTACAAAGATCTTTCTAATGGTTTTGATTTCAGTTAACAATAATAAGCTGGTCTAACAGTGTTTCTTGAGCGTTTGTTTTGTGTTTCTGCAGGGTCTCCTGGTGGCTGTAATGTTCTGCTTCTGTAATGGAGAGGTATGACTTAATAATTTCATTGATTAATAATGAATACTTCATTAATGAACCTCGTTAATCTTTATTAAAGCACTTTAGATGAGCATAAACTCCTGAGGTTTGTAGTGGCCCGCTATTTACTATAAAAGAACTATCATGCAGAATGTTTACTGACAGCATAAAACAGAAGTAATATTAACGGTGACTTGGAACTTAAACCATTTCTACACAAAATTCGAATAAAATGCTAAATAATATTATGTTCTTCCGGTTTTTTCCCCCAGTAAAAACTGTATGCGTGATTTAATTTAATCTGAAACATTTCTTATTTCATACTATTTACTAATAAAACATTAATTGTTGCATTCAGTTTTAGTGTATTTTTATTTTTATTTAACTTTTTAATGTTTTGTGTATGACTTTAAATGCTACTAAAACTAAATTGCCTTCGGGAAATAAAGACAAGCAACTTAAATGATATTTAATATAACATTCTATACATTGCATATGCTATTTATATATTTTTCATAATTATTATGCATATATGTTATTTATTATAATATAGATGTATTATGTTTAGAATAAATGTTACTTTCAAAGAAGTTAAAAAGGAAGTGCATAGAAAGCACATTAAATGTAAGCAAAGTGCCTTCTTTTAAAGTTTCAAATAAGTTTTTGGAGAATAAAATGTCAAAATTTGGTAGAAATTCTGTTACATTTTCATTCAGTGTAACATAGTATTCAAATTGGCAAAATTTTTTATTTTGAATTAGTATTCTTTTAATATGTCATAAATTGATTTATTTTGTAAATGTGCCTGACAAGATTGTGACACTGAATGAAATTTGTAAAAAATGTATGATATTTATTTTTTGCTCACAAGAAAATGCAATTAAATTTAAACCGAATATAAAAAAACAATGTGTGGGGGGGGGGGATGTGCAACAACACTTTAAAGCAATATTACACGTATTGTTTGTATGCATAAAGATTACAATGTTTTATATATACAGTATTGCGCTAGTGTTCTGTTCCCGCAGGTGCAGTCAGCACTGAGACGCAAGTTTGCGCAGTATCACGGTCAGCGAAAGCGCCGGAGTCTGGTGACCACTGACTCTCACTGTAACTACCACACCAACTCGTCCATCACCGAGACCAGCCGGGTCACCATCAGCCTGGAGCACGGCCCGATCAACACGAACGATAACGTGCATGTGCTCAATAGCCAGAGCAACGGCAAACGCTGCTCCAGCGACGTCCTCGAGTCGACTGAAATATGAGCTTCTGTCTAATCATGCGCACTAATGACCCCAACTCTAAAGTGCATTCCCAGCTAACAAACGTGTACTAGGAACATTTTACTTACATTGCAATCACATTATGAAGACGTTATTTTTTAAAAATGTTTTCTGAATGTTCAAAGCATCACGTTTTTAAATGTTTTAGAAACTGCTTATGAGAGCATTAAAGTAACATTCCATTTTATTGTTACGGGAATGTTACTTTTGAATGTTCTCTGAACATTCCGAAACAAGTAGTTTAAACCCAGGTGACACATCTAGTTTATAAATACGTTGTGGCAATGTTGTTTTGAAACATTTAAATGTTCAGTTTTCTTGATGTGATTATAACATTATTTAAAAGTTACAAAAACATTTCTTGCCACATTTTACTAACTTTATTTTGACCCAATATATAACAATATTTGAATACAATTATATTTAAAATTCTTAGAACATTAAAATGTCACTGAATTATACAGCATTCTATTAAGTTTTTCACCCAAAATATAACAAATGTTTAATTTTTAATAGTCTAAGAACATTAAATGTCACTGAATTATATTTAAACGTTACAAAACAACGTGTCCTACAATGTTCTGCTAACTTTCTTTTAACCCCAAATGTAACATTATTTAAACATTTGTTTTTTAGAATCTAAGACCAATATAATGTCCAGTGTTCTTTTAAAGGTTCCAAAAATGTTTTTTAGAATGTTCATCAAAGTTCAAACATCATCATAAGGACATCGCGGGAAAGTCGATCTCGGAATTTTGTCGCTCAACATTATGAGAACTTGTATCGAATAGTAATAAAGTTATCAAAACATTCTGTAAACATTACTTGAAAAACGCTTTGTCCTAACATTTATGTAACTTTAAAAAAAATGTTGGTGAAAGTTCTGGGAACGTTCCCTGTTAGCTGGGTTGTACTTCTTTAATGTAGTGTATGTTTGTTATGGATTAATACATGTATTAGTGTTTTATTTGTGACACTTTTAAACACTTTATAGCCTATTTGTACATTTAAACACATCAGTCTGACTGTAAAGTTGCTGCTAGCGCCATTTATTCAGTCTAAACTGTTCACACGTATGTATATTTCAATATAAATGGAAGGATTGTGTATCATGTGTTCATACAGAGAAAAATTACATCTGCAAGACGTATTTTTTAGCGTGTTTGCTTAACTGTGATACGTCTATAGGACGTTTCCTATCAGATGTCAAATAGAAGTTTAGAAGTCTTTAAGGTGTTTATGATTTGTAAAACTGATATCTTAAAGACATCTATCAGATGTTTATGCACAGCAGATGCTTTCCAGATCTTTAACAGATGTGTGCAATCTGGGGGAGGTTAACGCGTTCACACAGGATATACCGGGACTTTTTGTATGTATAATGTTGTAAATAAGCTGTTGTATAAGCACTTGTGTTTTTCACCTAATGTATCTGCTTCATAAGGAGAGGATATTTAATCTTTCTGTGTTTTTATGATGTGCTGTCACATTTGCTTTTTGTGGTTATGAGAAAACGCAAAAAGACAAAACATTCCACTTTGACTTGTTAATATCAGAAAATCAGTATTTCTGTAAACTCAAAAGTATTTGGATTTGAAATGGCGTTAGTTAAAGTACTGCATACAGAGGAATTTGTGTTCATCTTATACGTTGATTATCACCCTATATACAATCAGATACAATAATTTGTCAAATATTTAAAACAATACTGATAAACTGAACATTCTCTTTAATGGTGTGAAAGACTGGATGGTTTCAGCTGATTTCCTCTTGAACTGTCACCAACTGAACTGCAGTGTCGAACTATAAAGAACAATATTTCCATCTAACATGTATTTTGAGCTGCAGCTCTTCACATTAATGAAGTGTTTAGCAGTAAACCAGTTACCTCACCTATTTATTATAAATAAACACAGAACTTTACCCTAACATATGACTCCCAAAATCTTTAATACCGTAAAATTGACAGTAAAAAAACTGTCAGCTGTGGTTGCCAGAACGCTACTGTAAAAAATATGGTAACAATGTTTTTTTTACAGTTAAATACCGTAATTTCATTATCCGATATAATGTTAGTATACCAACCTACTGAAGTACTGAAATCTGTTTTGTACCTTTGTAATACACTGATAAACCACCAAATACATGTGGTGATGAGAAAGTCATGTAATGAACCAAAACTCATCAGGAGTTTTACAAAAATAACATACATAGAAGGTGCACAGTTTCATTCACACAAACACTAATCACCATCACGGTGAGTATAAAACTGACATATGCAATAAACTTTAATTTAACAACATTATATGTAACATACAACCCTCATAAACATAACAGATAAGAAAAAAAGAATAAACCATAGTTATTTCAAAGAAAAAACATCAAATTCAAACTTCAAAATATTGGAATGCAACGCAGAGAATTCTGCAAGCTTCAGTTTAGGTTTTCTTCCCTGTAAATTATACAGGAGGTTACCATTAATCATTTAACCAGTTTTTACTGTAGCATTTTCACAGTTTTTTACAGTTAAAATTACAGTAATTTTTTACAGTGATAGGTTATTTGAGGAGGAAACCAAATAATAGTTATCTCTAGCTTTTCTTATAACCAAAAACTAACCTTCCAGAACAGTCTGTTGTGATAACCTAAATACAACTTATTAAAAACATTGTGTAATGGTAATTTTCAGGTTTTATAAACATGAACTCATCTTTCCAAAACATTGCAAGGAGGTTTTGGTTCTAACCTAAAGAGAACCTACACACTCTCAGAAAAAAAGGTACAAAAGCTATCACTTTTCAAAAAAGGTACATTTTTATGCCTTTTAAGATACTAAAATGTATACTTTAGGAACTTACATGTATCTTTAAGATACCAATATGGTCTCTATAAGTACAAAGGAGTACCTTTGAAAAGTTAGCACCCCGTGATAGCTTTTGTACCTTTTCTTCTGAGAGTGTGTATATAAGCTTATTTTTATGTTACATTATACATTATTTTACCCTGTATTTTCTCCCACAGCCTCTGCACCACATTCTCTCTAGGTTTCCTGAGGAAGCGACATGTATCCTTGTAACACAAACAGACACAAAAGTCTGTGAAGTTTTCATTTATTTATTTGAAAGGCGTATCAGGAGACATGTACAAATACATTGTTCATATGAATGCAGAATGAGTCACTCTTTAGATGTGCTTTCCTCAAACTCAACTACAAGACGACTGGCGTTCTTGAACAGGACATCCAAGCTTCTGTCGAAATGTTTTTAATTTCTAATCCACCATGACTTTTTCAGGATTTTATTCCTGTCCTGATAGCACTCGTCCATCTCAGAGACGTCTATTTGACGTCTGCAAGGCATTTTTTTAAAGCGTTTACTCATCTGCTACACATCTATAGGACGTTTCCAATCAGATGTCAAACAGACGTTTAGAAGATGTCTTTAAGATTTAAAACTGACATCTTAAAGACGCCTATCAGATGCTTTCCAGATGAAGAGATCTTTAACAGACATCTTATACGTACCTGTGCTATCTGGGTCTTATTTTATGTTTACCACTGAATAATCTAATCTTGAACTCTATTCTATAGAATTCACACTGTTTTATCGAATTCTTTTAATGTCTCGATCATCAGAAAATTACAAGGTCCCACCGAGATTTGAACTCGGATCGCTGGATTCAAAGTCCAGAGTGCTAACCATTACACCATGGGGCCTGGGTGTCAAAAGCCCTTTAGAAAACATATACAACCGAGCTGTGAAGATTTACACTCAAATAGACTTCTTAAAACACGTCTGCACTTTATTAAAGAACATAAAGACACATTACAGCAGCTGTTTCATTATACATAGTAATCATTCAGAAGTAGCATCAAAGTCTAGCTTGCTATCCACAACACGAAGTATCTTGTGTTGTTTCTCTTCAAAAAGTGCTTCAAATAAATACATAAAAGATTCAAATGTAAAACTACTGGGGTTATGATACAGTAATGGTTCACCATATTAGGATACCATGGTACAAGGTATGCATTAGAAGAACTGCAATAATTTCGTTTTCTAACAAATTACTGTACAGTTAAATGTTTCCTGATTTGTTTTTTTTTTTTTTTTGTCAAACTCAAGCTCATCTCATTTAAGTTTTAAACCTGAGAGCTTCGTCACCTTGAGCAGAGCTTATTTTATTCTTCATTATTTTATTCATAAGCTGTGAAGCCAACAGCTGTGCCTCTAGAGGCTTCAATAATTCATCTCCTCAAACATCTTCATCTGAGGTGAAATGACATGCTTAAACAGTGTGAACGATAGTGAGGAGATGTTTAATTAATGAACAGCAGCAAGCTAACAAAAATACGCTCTAAGAACGTTTTGCTTAAATGTAAAAAATGTTTTTTTATTTTTTTTATAATTTTGGGGACATTACTTTTTAATGTTTCCTGAACCATCTGAACATGAGCATCACTATAATTCTGGGCCATGTGCAGTGAATTTGAAACCTCTGGGCCCTGTGCACTCTTTCACCCTTTTCCCCCCACTAGCGACGCCCCTGGATCTGAAGCTAGTAAGTAGTTATACTATGATTATAAAAGTTAGGCATACAGTATGTCTAACTAATGTTTCAGTTCAAATTAATTCCATGAACGACGTATAAATGGTTTTGTGCTAACATTTTGAGAACATTTTTCCAGACCTGATAACTTTAAATGAACATTGCTGGAGAGAACCTTGGCTGAATGCAAGCTGAAGTTCTGAGAACATTCTCTGTTAGTTAGAATAGAATAGAACAGAATAGAATGCAATAGAATTGCACAGAATGGAACTGAACTGAATAGAATGGACCAGAACATAATAGAACATAACATAATAGAATAGAACAGAACAGAATATAATAGAATAGAACATAATAGAATACAAAAGAATAGCACATAAAAGAATAGAACAGAATACAATAGAATAGAACAGCATAGAATGGACAAAGACAATAGAACATAACCGAATGGAATAAAATATAACTTAATAGAATTTAATAGAATAGCAGATAATAGAACATAATAGAATACAATAGAGTAGAACAAAATTGAATAGACAGAACATAATAGAACAGAATAGAATACAATAAAGTAGAACAAAATTGAATAGACAGAACATAATAGAATAGAATAGAAAATAATAGAATACAATAGAATAGCACATAATAGAATAGAACAGAATACAATAGAATAGAACAGAATAGAATGGACAAAAAAATAGAACATAATCGAAAGGAATAAAATATAACTTAATAGAATTTAATAGAATAGCACATAATAGAACAGAATAGAATACAATAGAGTAGAACAAAATTGAATAGACAGAAAATAATAGAGCAGATTAGAATACAATAAAGTAGAACAAAATTGAATAGACAGAACATAATAGAACAGAATATAATAGAATAGAATAGAAAATAATAGAATACAATAGAATAGCACATAATAGAATAGAACAGAATACAATAGAATAGAACAAAATAGAATGGACAAAAACAATAGAACATAACCAAATGGAATAGAATATAACTTAATAGAATATAATAGAATAGCACATAATAGAACAGAATAGAATATAATAGAGTAGAACAAAATTGAATAGAAAGAACATAATAGAACAGAATAGAATACAATAAAGTAGAACAAAATTGAAGAGACAGAACATAATATAACAGAATAGAAAGGAACATAATATAATAGAACAGAACATAATAGAAAGGAACATAATATAATAGAACAGAACATAATAGAATTGAACATCATAAAATATAATTGAACAGAATAGAGTGGACCAGCACAGAATATAACATAATAAAATAGAACAGAACAGAATAGAATAGAACAGTACAGAATAGAATAGAATAACACATAATATAATAGAACAGAACAGATAGACAAGAACATAATATAATTAAATAGAACTGAATACAATACAATACAATAGCACAGATTATAACATAATACAATAGAACAGAATAGAATATAACAATAGAATAGAATAGAATGTTGTTGAAGATTAGTATTTTTCCCGTGGTTAAATGATGTCACTGCTTTATTAACTCAGTTTTGCTTCTTGTAGGGAAGAGCAGCAGAATCATCAGTGCATTTATCAGTACATTTGAGACTTTGTGAAATCTGTCGAGATTTTTTCTCAGTTCATTGATTTATTAATGACATCTGTGACGCAGAGCTGGATGTTGATGAATTACTGAGCTTCATCCAGACAATTCCTACAGCAGGAGGGACTCTCCAGAGTCCAGACCCTCGATCTGTGGTCACCTCTAGATGGAGGTATAAACCAAAAAATCAGCTGATCCGCACAGCACAAGTCTGCACATGAAATCAGGACTTATACAGCTCAGGCTGGGAATAATCTGCAACTTTTTGATCTCGTAAGTAGGGAAGTCCTAAGAGTCCATGGATTATAATTATTTTTCTTGTTTTCTCATGATCATGACAGTGCCCTTTTGTCAAGGCAATTCATTTATTTGGTAAATTGTATTTTGTAATGTAATTAAACAAATTATTGTGAAAGGCCTGCCCAATTTAATTATTAGTAAAATTACTGAACAATAATTTAACCCAGGGTTCCTCAAATCTTGGATGGCCTTAACTCACCTTCCTGTGATTTTCTAATGATCCTCAAGACATCATTAGCATGCTCAGGTGTGTTTGATTAGGGTTAGACTTAAATCCTGCCGGAAAGTGGATCTTGTGGGACAAATTTGAAGATCCCTTTTTAGCCGTAAATAAAATGATCCACATGATAACCTTTCCCCTGAGTTCTCAGTGGAGCAGTGTGCTTATATTATTAAATTATTATTATTTTACAAGAACGACATGAGGAGAGCATGCACAGCTGTTGTTTATATTCCTGTGTGTGGCCTGAGGAAACAATGTTAGCTGCAGCAAGGGGTGAAGCCATCATTTCAGATTTTATTTAATTTTAATTTTATGTCTAATTGACATGTTTTATCTGTTTTTATCGTTTTTTTTATCTTATCTTTAATTAGCTAAGAAATCAAAAACACTTGTGGACAATAACCAATCATTTGTATGGTTTAATACTTTTGTGCTTTATTTTCTTAATAACACTGGTTTATGAAGGCTATTGTTTTTTACACGTTTTTACAATAGAATAAGGAAGTATGAATATATTAAATAGTTTCTATACTATTTTATACTATACTTCTGCTTTTTATTCAGCTCAGCTACGTTTATAAACAGATGCTTTTGTCCATATTAGGGATTTCCTGGCATGTCATAAATGACTTCTATGAGTCAGTATTGGATTTTCTGCATGAGAATGTCCTCCAGCTTTGAATATGACTGAAAAATCCACTGTTCATCATTGTTTCTTTTTCAAAACTGAATCACGGAATTTGCTGCTCTATCAATACAGAAGCATCCGTATCGATACATGCATAAGCAAGTCCTATTTAAAGCCTTGTTTCTTTTGCACCTTTGATACTATGAGCACCTGCTCCTCCGAAGGTCTCTGCACGGCACGCAATTGCAGTGGTGAATCTGTGATGAGCCACACATCCAGCAAGAACTTAACGATACACAAAATAATCATATTGGTTCAAGCATTTAATATCTATGAGTTAATTAAATGTCAATAATGAACAATACAGCACAAATTATAGCGATCACGAAGAAGGTCCTCATTCCGTCCCAAACGCGTAAGGTGTACCTACAGTATACAACTCCCCAGCAGTTATATTCAGTTCTATACTGCCAACTGTTGGTGCAGTTGTGTAACTTAGAGAATAACTTTTGATTATGTCTAGATCACGAGAAAATAAAGTCGTGATAACGAGAAAACCTTCGTTATGTCAAGATCACGTGAAAATATGAAGTCGTAATAACGAGAAAACAACTTTCGTTATGTTGAGATCATGAAAAAAAATAAAGTTGTGATAACGAGAAAATAACTTTTTTTACTGAGATCATGAGAAAATAAAGTTGTGATAATGAGAAAACAACTTTCGTTATGTCAAGATCACAAGAAAATATTAAGTCGTAATAACGAGAAAACTTTCTTTATGTCGAGATCACGAGAAAATATTAAGTCGTAATAACGAGAAAACTACTTTCGTTATGTCAAGATCACGAGAAAATATTGAGTCGTAATAACGAGAAAACTTTCGTTATGTAAAGATCACGAGAAAATATTAAGTCATAATAACGGGAAAACTAATTTTTTTACTGAGATCATGAGAAAATAAAGTGATAATGAGAAAACTACTTTCGTTATGTCAAGATCATGAGAAAATATTAAGTTGTGATAACGAGAAAACAACCTTTGTTATGTCAAGATCATGAAAATAAAATTAAGTCAAGATAACGAATAAACAACGTTTTTTTACTGAGATCATGAGAAAATAAAGTTGTGATAATGAGAAAACAACTTTTGTTGTCGAGATCACAAAAAAAGAAGAAAATAAGTCGAGAAAATAAGTAAACAACTTTCTTTTTATTGAGATCACAAGAAAATAAAATTGTGATAACGAGAAAAACAAATTTCGTTATGCCGAGGTCACGAGAAAACAACTTTCGTCGTCAAGATAACGGAAAAAAAATATTAAGTCGAGATAACGAGAAAACGACTTTGAAAATGAAGTTGTGATAATTAGAAAACAACTTGGAAGAAAAAGTTTTTGGAATGTTTGAATGAAGTACGTTTTAAAACCTTTCAGGAAAAAAAATATGCAATGATCAATGTATAATTTAAGACATGATTAAAGGCCAAACATTCTATTAATGTTGCTCGAAAAACATTTCTTACAACGTTATACTAAGATTATTTGTACGTTTATGTTTTAGTATTCTAAGAATGTTTTCTCCCAAATAACAGAAGTACATTCCAAGAATGTTTTCCCTTAACATTATGAGAATGTATATCAAATATTAATAGAACATTTCAACATTACTTTAAGAACATTTTATTCTCACATTTATATAATTTTAAATAACATTCATGAAAGTTTCATGACATTTAAACTCTTGATTTCCTGATCAGCATTGTTGCCAAATGTTGACATTTAATAATGTTGAATAATAATAATAATAAACATTTTAATCAGTTGCATTTTTTTATTTAGCGAATGCATTTTTCCAAAGTGTCTTAAAACAATTGCAAAAATAAATAAATAAATTGGACATTAAGGAGCCAACAATATTAGCAGTGTTTCGTTTTTATTATAAAATTTTAACTTGTTTATTTTCCAGAATTCTGTGACCTTTTCTGCTGAATAACAAAATCATTTAAAAAAAACAAGCAAAGTGCATGTGTTCTCTGAGATTTCATGTTTACTGAACAAACTGAATGGGTTTTTGTCAGTAGACCAACATTGTTCTGTTATTTTCCGTACACGCCAAAATACACAAATATTTTAATTAAAGAAAATGGCTTTTAAAATATCCAAAAATAACGACCTGAACAAAAAAAATAACAAAAACAAAACAACAACAATGGATTGCAGAAATAATATTAAAAGTGTTTACTTCACCAAAAGATGAGAACATTTAACATTTAACTGGATAGTATTATTTTAATTTTTATCTGTGGAAAAAGTACTTAATGTAGCACATGTCAACAGTAGTGGACTGGTGTCTCTTCTGAGGTCATGTGTATATGTAGGTTGTTATTGACTGATAATCTTCTCCCTTTGGGACTTTATTAATACACACGAGAACATCTTACATAACACACTGTGTGCTCGTGACTCCAGATAAAGAGCAGGAGCTGCACAAACACTCGTCTGAATGTGAGGAAGTGAATGAGAAGTGATTGTTTTCTGAAGCGTCTCGGGAGGATTCAGACTCTCAGAAGAAAGCCGCGTTTCCACCGCAGGAACTTTACCCAGGAACTAGGGACTTGGTCCGGTACTTGGTGTGTTTCCACCGCAGGAACCAGGAACTAAATAAAAGTTCCGGGTAAAAATGTTCTGGGTAATTTCGGTGGAAACGCGGCAGAAGAGACTCATTAGAGCCGATGAGAGTCACACTTTAGAAAGAGTGAAAACACTATGTGTGTGTGTGACAGATAAACCTCAACATAGTCACAAATGCAACTGATCATGTTCATGTTAATTGGGATTGTTTGGAAAGGTGATTTCATGAAGACACACACACACACACACACACACACAAACACGCCTTGTGTAACTTTAGTCCAGATCCTCATTAGAGTTAATCTCAACATTTACCTTTTTACTGTTTCCTTGACCACTGATTAAGATGGATTTGCAAGCTTACAACACACACACATACACACACACTCACACACTAACACACTAACACACACAGACTCTCACACACACACACACACACACTAACACACACAGACTCACACACACACACACACTCACTCACTCACTCACTCACTCACTCACACACACACACGCACACACACACTCTCTCTCACACACACACACACACACACACAGACACTCACTCACTCACTCACACACACACACACTCACACACACACACTCACTCACTCACACACACACACACTCTCTCTCACACACACACACACACACACACACACACACACACACACACACACACTCACACACACACTCTCTCACACACACACACACACAGACACTCACTCACTCACTCACTCACACACACACACACAGACACTCACTCACTCACTCACTCACTCTCTCACACACACACACACACACACACACTCTCTCTCTCTCTCTCTCTCTCTCTCACACACACACACACACACACACACACATCAACAGAAACTCAACACGAGCAATGAGTAGCTGTAATGTTCACACTGACCAGCAGAGGGCAATCCTATCTATCTATCTATCTATCTATCTATCTATCTATCTATCTATCTATCTATCTATCTATCTATCTATCTATCTATCTATCTATCTATCTATCTATCTCTCTCTCTCTCTCTCTCTCTCTCTCTCTCTCTCTCTCTCTCTCTCTCTCTCTCTCTGAGTTCAGCATCAGTCTCTCCCTCAGGAGTGTTTCTCATAACTAAACTTCTGATGGAGCAGACTCAGAAACTGCTAGGTGTGGTGTGTTGGTCGTACAGTGTTGGGTTTGTGTTGAGTTCAGACTTGAGCAAACACAGGAACATCAGACCGCAGCAGCTGCACTTGTGTGTCCACTGCTCAATCAAAGAGCGCAGATCCATGTCTGCTGGAACTACAGGCCCCACAATGCAGCTTTGATGGAGACACTGGAGGAAGCCATGCGTTAAATTTAGAGCGGCTAAAAGCAGGCAAACACTGCGGTCTGTGTTCAGTGAGACTCTGACGCGAAGGCCTTTCCAAAAGACAGACAACAACATTTATTTTGTTAGCACTAGTAGTCTTTGGGAATATTTTTCTTTGCAACTTGCCAACAAGAAGTAAGAAAAGTAAGAAAATGAGGCATGTTATAAAGGTTTTTTTGACCTGATTTTTTCCTACAGGATATTGTGCACATGACAGGTCAAAGGTCAGTGGATCATCAGAACACTGATCACGTCATTGTTTACATTTATGCATTTGGAAGATGTTTTCATACAAAACAAAAACACAAAAATCACACTGAATATTTAAGCTATGCACATTTTTTTTATTTGTTCTTGCATTAATTAATTTTATGCATTTATGTGTTTCTTGCATTTTTTATTGAAATGCAATAGCTACAGGAATGTCTGAGAGAAAAAAAAAAATTTCTATATAAAAACAGCTTGCATTTGATTTAAAGGCTTGTTTAAAACTGTTCAGGTCACAAAATGGAAAGAATACTATATATATATATTCATATTAGGTCAATCTTATTCTTCTATTATGTGGATTGTATAAAGAAAATCAATTATATTGATTGATCTATTGATTTATTTTAAATGTCTGTTTCAGTGTTATTTTAGTATCATTGAGATACAATTATATTTTATGACTATTTTGAATACATTTTTATTTTTATACTAAAGTTGTAGTAATTTTTGTGTGTGTTTCTGTTTGTATTAATTTGTATTTTTGATTTCAGCTTGTAGTTATTTCATTTAATTGTAGTTATTTTTAATTGTTATTTAATTTTATTTAATTGTAGTTATTTTTAATTGTTATTTAATTTTATTTAATTGTAGTTATTTTTAATTGTTATTTAATTTGATTTATTTGTAGTTATTTTATTTTCATCGAGTTAAACTAAATGAAAATGAAAAATGTTGCCTTTTATATATTTAAAAACAATGCCTTACAAAATTGTTACTCCCTAAAAAAGTAACTTATTGCGCTACTTTTTTACTTTTGCGTTTATATATATATATATATATATATATATATATATATATATATATGTGTGTGTGTGTGTGTGTGTGTGTGTGTGTGTGTGGTTTTGTTTCTGTTTCAGTTTTTAGTTCTCCTTTTTACCTATTTGTTCTTGTCTGAAGTTTATTTTATATTTCCACTATATATTCTGTCTTTTGTATACATAAAAACAGTAAAACCTTCAAAATATTGCTTTGTTAAATTAGCATTACTTATGCATTAAATTAGCATTAAAAAATGTCCCTAATTTGCTCAGTGCAAACACAAAACTTAAATGTTTCCAATTCTGCCACTTCAGCACTTTCCCAACAGCAGCATTAGTCAGGATCTTTGGCAAACAAGCATCCGGTTGACTGCAGGGTTAATCTGAGTTACATAAGAGCCGCTTCAACACACACAATCACGCAAAAACAGCAGCCGGGTTGAAGTCTGAAGACTCTGTGACGAGGCCTTGTGACACAAATAACCCGAGCGGTCAAACATTGACTCTGATTTAGAGTCAGGGGAAACAGAAAACCCCCTCACTGTCCTCACAACCACATGTATTAATAGACAGATTCCTGTCGCATCATAAAATTAAAACACTTAGAATACAACATGCTAATAAAACGAATTAGGACAGGTTAAAATGAATTCAAACATAACATTAAAAAGCAGCGAGAAGCTACATCCCAGCAGGGAAATAACATTTCCTGAAAGTTTTATAAATGTTATAGGACAAAACATCCTTAAATTAATGTTTATGGAATGTTCTAATACATTATAAATATTTTCTATACATTCTCATAATATTGAGAAAATATTCTTATAATAACTTTTTTTTTTGGACATCTTATTACATTAGAAAACTGAACACTTTAACTTTCTTAGAAAATTCTAAATAAACATTCAAATAATGTTATATTTTGGGTGAAAATAAAGTTAGCAGAATTTTGTAAGAAAGATTTTTAATTATCGTTTTACTTACATTGGAAAGGGGATGTTACAATTTTGTAACCTTTAAACAACATTCTAATCAGTGTCGGGGAAAGATTTTTTAAATGAATGCATTACAAAATTGTTACTATGCAAAAAAGTAACTAAGTAATGCAATTAGTTAGCTAAGAAACGCAAAAGTAAAAAAGTAGCGCAATAAGTTACTTTTTTAGGGAGTAACACAATTTTGTAATGCATTGTTTTTAAATGTTGCTAGATAACACAAAAGTAATTGAGTAACGCAAGTAGTTAAATTTTAGGGAGTAACGCAATTTTGTAATTCATTATTTTTAAATGCAACTAAGTAATGCAAAAAAACTGAGTAACGCAATTAGTTACTTTTTAGGGAGTAACACAATTTTGTAATGCATTGTTTTTTTAAATGTAACTAAGTAACGCAAAAGTAACTGAGTAACGCAAGTAGGTACTTTTTAGGGAGTAACACAATTTTGTAACGCATTATTTTTAAATGCAACTAATGCAAAAGTAACTGAGTAACGCAATTAGTTACTTTTTAGGGAGTTACGCAATTTTGTAGTGCATTGTTTTTAAATGTTGCTAGATAACACAAAAGTAATTGAGTAACGCAAGTAGTTACATTTTAGGTAGTAACGCAATTTTGTAATTCATTGTTTACAAATGCAACTTATTAACGCAAAAGTAACTGAGTAACGCAAGTAGTTACTTTTTAGGGAGTTACGCAATTTTGTAACGCATTTTTTTTAAATGCAACTAAGTAACACAAAAGTAACTGAGTAACGCAAGTAGTTACTTTTTAGGGAGGAACACAATTTTGTAATGCATTATTTTTAAATGCAACTAACGCAAAAGTAACTGAGTAATGCAATTAGTTACTTTTTAGGGAGTTACGCAATTTTGTATTGCATTGTTTTTTATGTGTAACTAAGTAACGCAAAGTAACTGGGTAATGCAAGTAGTTACTTTTTAGGGAGTTACGCAATTTTGTAATGCATTATTTTTAAATGCAACTATGTAAAGCAAAAGTAACTGAGTAACGCAATTAGTTACTTTTTAGGGAGTAAACCAATTTTGTAATGCATTATTTTTAAATGTAACTAAGTAACGAAAAAGTAATTAAGTAACGAAATTGAACTTTTGTTTTAAATATTGAAACATTAAAATAATATTAAAAGTGTTTTTTTTATCATAATTAGAATGTTTTTAAAGATTACTGAAACATTTCTAAAAACTAAACTAATTGCGTTTCTTAGTTACTTTTATGGAAAGTAACGCGTTATGTTACTTTTGCGTTACTTTTTCTCATCCGAGCAAGGCTTTTTTTATAGAAAAAAGATAAGATTTTGGCAAATGTAATTTTATATTTGTAAATGGAAAAAGTAATGTGTTACTTTACTAGTTACTTGAAAAAAGTTATCTGATTAAGTATCTCGCGTTACTTGTCATGCATTAACCCCAAACTGCATTGGGAAGCTTGACATTATAATGTTCTTGGAATATAAAAAAAAAAATCTTTAAATAATATTTTATTTTGGATAGAAATACATTTTCAATAACCTTTAAATAATCTTCTAGTTACATTAGAAGGTCACGGATAATCTAATTATCCCTGACTTGCATCATGCAAAACAGTTTGTACATTTTTAGTTGTAAATCTTTCTAAAGTTACAGCCATTCCTTTAAACCTGTCTCCAGGTTTCTATATGTCTCTCAGTCTCTGTCATCTTTTAGATAAGTGTCTCTGCGTTTGGACTCTTTGGGCTTGTTTTACCATGCCGTTTTTCCAGGGCAGTGTCTTTGGTGTTTGGCGAAGGAGTCCTGTTATTTTCTAAGTTTAGCTCTGGCAGAGGCTGACGATTCGACTCTTTAATGTTTTTTCTTGAGCACAAGTCAATATAGAACAATAGAGAGACATAAAATCCCCCTCCACGGCCCCAGAGAACACAGACAGCCGACCGTCCTGACACTCGAAACTGTTCGGGGGAACAAAATTACGTTTTTTTTTTTTTTGGTCTTTTTATGTAGACTCAGACTTGTGGTCCTATGACTCACTAAAAGGGATTTTTTGAAAGATATTAATACTTTTATTCATCAAGGACGAAATAAAGTGCTCAGAAGTGACAGTGAAGACATTTTATATATTTCTATTTCTAATAAATGCTGTTCTTCCCGCACTGAAGTAGCTCAGCTTTACTTGATTCTCCATCAATCATGTTTTAGAGTCTCAAACCTGATCTTTTGAGGAGCGTTTGTTTCCAGAAGCTTTACTTTCACTGTTCCTCAGCGGAGGAATGATCTTCACAAGCCTCCAGAGCATCTCACATCTTCTAAGGAGCCTTGATTTCTTCAGCTCTCAATCCCTGTGTTATCTGCTCTACTAGACTAAAGCTGTCGTCTCTGAACGATGAGCATGAAGACAGACAGATAATGACGCTGCGACCCCCGACCACGACGGCTGCGGCTCCTCTTGATTATAAATGAACATGACCGGTCAGGATGTGCTGCTGTTGACCTGTTTATGAAGGAAGAAGAGCGAGGAAGGTACATCATGAAGATGCCAGTGTTCTGCAGGAAATCACGCACCACATTAGAGTACGAGTGGAGAAAACACTCACACATACATGTAAACAGAATTAGCACAGGCATGGGCTGAATAAATGAAATTAACAATGCACTTCCTGAGCGAGAACATTTGTTTCTAATCTGTGCGTGCTGTGAAGAATGAAAACTTCAACCAGAAATAAAAATAATGTACTCTTTTTTTTTTTTTAGGCCATATGTGATGTGCATGAATTTGTTTCAAATCATTAGTTTATGTCCATATGCATTTTATTCATTTTTATTTGTTTTAGTTTAATTGTTGTCATGTTAAACTAAATAAAAAATTAATAAAAAACAATGTTTATTATATATTTATACTGTATAATCAATGCATATTATGTTATTTATACATTGTATGTTTAATATAATTATATAAAATGTATGTATTAAAAAGAAGATAATCTTTATACATTAAAGATTTTATTTATAATGCAACAAAACATTTCTATCTCTAATAAACGCTGTTCTTTTGAACTTCTATTTATCTGAATCATCCTGAAAAATAAAAATATATCACAGTTTCTACAAAGATATTGTGCAGCACGACTGTGTTCAACATTGATAATAATCAGAAATGTTTCTTGAGCAGTAAATCATCATATTATTCTGATTCCTGAAGATCATGTGACACTGAAGACTGGAGGAATGATGCTGAAAATACAGCGGAGCATCACAGAAATA
>NC_068393.1:18497793-18502793 GCF_023724105.1 Carassius gibelio
ATATAAAAATGTTTAATAAATAGATAATTGAAAAAGGTTTTATAAAATAGCTTTGTTTTCATTAAATAAAATTTAATATAATTATTATTTTTTTTTAATTAAGTTATAATCTGCTACATTTAATTTTTTTGTGTGTTTTTGTTATGTTAACCACCAGTTTCTAATTCTAAACAACTGATAAACTACAAAACTGGATTTTTTTTTGTTTTGTATTTTTTGTTTATTTATTGCTGTTAAGCAAACCTCTCAAAATAGCCGTTAGATTAGCTGCAGGTGTTTGCAGTATGCATCTGATGTAAGTTTTGTTATTGTGAAACAAGTGACGTGGTCAAGGTCAGGTCATGTAGTGTTTAAAGTCTAATTTAAGCAGGTCATTACATTAAAACAGTAAATTAATGCTAACACTAAACAAGAGAAACTGCATTAAAAAGAGGTTAGACTACAGAAGAACTACAAAACAAATTTATTTGTTGTTATTTAATGTAATATTAGTTAGCAAACCACTAGCTTAACTGAATTAATTTACATTAAGTACATTAACATTAGTCTGTTATATTTTAGCAATAAAATTCTAAATTAAAAATTTAACATGAGTAAAGTTTTCGAGAGACTAAATTACTGAAAAACTACAAAACACTAAAAACAGATTTTAGTTTTTTTTATTGTTTATTTATTGTAATTAAGCAAACTGCTACATTATTATTATTATTGTTTTGCAGTGGAAGTCTAAACCTGTAGTTGATAAAACCTTAACCAGAAAATTGTGTTTAAGAGAGGCCAAGCCACTGAAAAACTACAAAACCATTTTTTCTTGTAGTTTGTTATTTATTGTAATTCAGCTAACCTCTATATGAATTTTTTTCGTCTGTTGTATTTTAGCAGTGAAAGTCTAAACTACAGTTGCTAAACAGCGAACAGATGCTCAAGAGAGACTAAACTACTGGAAAACTACAAAAAAGGTAAATTGTAGTTGATAAACACTGAACAATTGCATTTAAACTACAAAAAAAATCTACAAAAGCACTTTTTTGGTTGTTTCATTATTCTGTTGTATTTTAGCAAATAGCTACATTTTTTGTCATGTTGATTTAGTCTTTTTAGTCTTGTGTTTTATCAATGAAAATCTAAACTGTTGTTCATAAATGCTGAACTCAAGTGCAAATTGCAAACAAACTACTGAAAAACGAAAAATCCAGATTTTTAGTTATTTCAATGTTTTTAAGCAAATGCTACATGAACCTCTTTGTAGTATGTTTTATTTTACTAACAAACAGCTAAATTGTAGTTGATAAACAATGAAAAAGTGTGAATTGCATTCAAGTTTCTAAACTACTGAAAAACTACAAAAATGATTTTTTGTAGATTTTCTTATTATTTATTACAAGTAAACTATTCCATGAACTTTGTTTTATTTTAGAAAACGAAACTCTAAAGTACTGTTAATAAACACTGAAGTGTAACGCGTATTCAAGAGAAACTAAACTACTGAAAAACTACAAAACAAGCTCTTTCGTTGTAGTTTTGTGTTATTGTTAAGCAAACAGCTACATGAACTTTGTTTTCAGTCTGATCTCTTTTAGCAATGAAAACCAAACCAGTTTCTAAACCCTGAACAAACGTTTAACGTTTTCAAGAGAGGCTAAACAACAACAAAAAAACAGATTTTTTTGTAGTTTTTTTGTAATTAAGTGAACTTCCATTTTCGTCTGTTGTATTTTAGCAATGATAAATGAAAATGCAGTTTCTAAACACTGAAGATACGTAAAATGTGTTCAAGAAAGGCTAAACAACTCCAAAAAATAAAATAAAATACAAAAACAGTTTTTTGTTTTGTTGTTGTTGTAGTTTTTTTTTTTTTGTAATTAGGTGAACTTCCATTTTCGTCCGTTGTATTTTAGCAATGAAAACCAAACTATAGTTTCTAAACCCTGATCAAGTGTAAAACAAGTTCAAGAAAGGCTAAACTACTGAAAAACTACGGTCAGTGTTTTTTGTTGTTATTTATTGTTGTTACAGTACGTTTTTGTAGTTGTTTGATTAACAAGAAATCACCATTAGCAACAAACAAACAAACCACATTTAACTGCAGTTGTTCAATGCAGAATGAGTAAATGGTCTCCATGAGATGCTAAACGACTTCTAAAGAAGGTTTTCTTCTTGCACGTGTGCGCTCCGGCTCTGAACGGACCACCAAGAGAACATGAGCTCTCCATGTGACGCTGCTCAGCGAGATAAAGCCGTTTAGTGACGAGTTTAGCATTCCCACACTAATTACCCCGTGATTGCGTGGGGTTTTAGCAGCGAGGGTCCAGGAGTAGGTGCGTTCCTGGAGGAGTGTAATAGTTCCCACATGGGCCGCTGTGCGCGGGACGCTGCTCTTGAGTTACCACAAGTCCTAGTTTAATAGTTGGGCTGATTAGTTGTTTCCAGGGGCAATGAGTGCCTTTAGAACGGCTGTTAATGCTCGTGAAGTTTTATTAGCTGGACATGCGCTTGATGGAATGGTTGTTGGTGTAGTGAGGTTTTATTTTGTTAATTGCTCATAGTTAGTGTTAGTGCTTGGTTCAAACCTTTATTAAAGTTCAGTGAGCACAATTGATTCGTCAAAAAAGAGATCAGATGCACAATAAATGGAAAAACATGCATTACAGGGCCTGAATTTAATTTTGGGAAGTGGTGGGGGGGGGGGGGGTGATATAGAGCCACCCTTTAGGTGGCTCTATATCAGACTATATTCAAAAAAAAATTATATACATAATAATATATATCTTCGCCCAGTATATTTGTGTTTTACAATTTATAATGTCTGTATTAAAGTAAGAATAGATTAATAACAAATTTGGTGATTAAAAGTGGCGAGATTCGAAAGCTGAAAAAGAATTTTGTTCCTTAGACTAAATATTAAAATCGATCTCGGGATCGAAGAATCGTTATTGGATCAGCTCGATTAATCAGTGTGAGTCACGACCTTTCTTTACAGAAAGTTTATGAATATTAGAAGTCCTGTTTGCTGCCGTCGTTATTTTAAACTTATAATTATAATTTGCCTTTCCTTGGTACATTTAATCAGATGTTAGCTTGCGTCTAGACAAGAGCGTTTCACCACTGCGCAGGAATGTTCAATGTGAAAGTGATTATGTGAGTTATGATGGGAAACTCCCTCCAATTCTGGGTTTATGGGAGGCGGGGCTCCCCGAGCTGTCAATCAGCCGAAGACACGCCCCTCCTCAGCAGGGACTGTAAGCAAAAGATATACATATTTTACAGGCCAGAAGTTTAAATACCTGACTGCGTGCGTATTAAGTGCAGTGGGAATAATGCATGCGAAGCTTTTCTTATGCAAGTGAACTCAGATCAAGACTGAAGAGGAATTTTGCGCTAACAGCAGAGAAAGTCTGTCCCTCTCTCTCTCTTTCTCTCTCTCTCTCTCTTTCTCTCGATCTCACTCTCTCTTTCACTCTGACTCTCTCGTTGTTGTTCGCTCGTGCTGTGGCTGGCAGGGGCAAGGGTGGGGCTGCCGTGCTCCTATTGGCTGTGTAACACGAGCCCCAGGCTTCTGATTGGCTGCTGGGTAACAAGCCCCCGTGTTTGCGGTCTGGGCGTTGCTCCCCCGACAGGAAGCTGCTGATGTGATGGAATCTACAGGATGTTTCGAAGGGAACATGAGGGTGACGGGATACAGCACGTCTGACCCCATTCACGAATTCCTTCCTCTTTTTCCTTCCATCTGTTTTTCTGCTTTCATATTTTGTTTCCCGTGGAGACACGGTTTTGGGCTTTAAAAAATAATTACCATGGTTATGGTAGTTTGTGGATTACCGCAATCGTGGTGAGCCTCCGAAATACCATATTTATTACAGTTAGTGCTTTTTGCTGTAAAATTTGAGACCTGCTTTGAACAGTGTAAGAAACTTTTTGTCACTTTCTTTCTTTATTTTTTCCTTGTAGAAGAATTCAATTTATTTCAAATCAATAAATAATTTAAAAAGAACAATTTGAATGACAGAAATTTTTTTTTAGAATTATTTTATTTTATTTCAGATAAATTATTAAAATAAACATGGATAAATAAGTATTTTGCCAGTTTCAGGCAATTTTTATTTGTAGAATAATTTAAATGTATTTCAAATGACTAAATAAATAATACAAAATACATATTTTTAGCATTTTCATTTTTTAATAACATTTTTTTCTGCAGAATTATTTTATCTCAAATAAATAATTGAAATAAATTCAGTTCATTAAATTAAATAAACATTTTGCCAATTTAATTTTTGATGACTGAAAAAAAAGTATTTGTGGAATTAGTTTAAATAAATAAATAATTTAAATCCATTTTATTTTTTCAGAAATAATTTTTATTTGCTCACAGTAGTTTTTTTATTTATTTGTAGAATTATTTTATTTATTTAAAAAAATTAAATCCATTTTTACATTAAAAATAAACTATTTAACTAAATATTTTTTTAAATAAGTACATTTTTAATGATTTTATTAATTTATATATATATATATATATATATATATGTGTGTGTGTGTGTGTGTGTGTGTGTGTGTGTGTGTGTGTGTGTGTGTAAATAATCGAAATACTGTAACAAATAAGTTACATTTATAGATTAAATAAATACATATATTAATACATTAAATTAATAATTAAATAAATTGTTTAAATGTCATTGATCTGTATCAGTGGATCAGTTTAGTATTTTGTTTTTTTACCAAGGTGTTAGCTTACAGTATCATGATATGAATGAATATGGAAAACACGTAGTATCTTGGTAAATATCGACGTGTTTTACTACCAGCACAAGGAAGTGTTCATGTTTACTGCATAGTAGATTCTTATCAGCACACACAGTTTCAAAACTCCTGTTGTCTTTCTGTATAAATGAAACCAAACATACAGGAAGAAATAATGATGTGACCTTTACCCCAAATATGAAAGTCGTTTACCGCTGACGCCACAACACACCCACACACATTCACATTAGAGCGTGACG
>NC_068393.1:18507793-18520293 GCF_023724105.1 Carassius gibelio
ACACACACACACAACACTCCAACACAGAGAAACACACACACACACACACACACACACACACACACTCCAACACATAGACACACACACACACACACACACACACACACACACACACACTCCAACACACAGAAACACACACACACACACACACACACACACACACACACACACACACACACACACACACACACAAACACACACTCCAACACACACACACACACACACACACACACACACACACAAACACATAGACACACACACACACACTCCAACACATAGACACACACACACACACACACACACACTCCAACACACACAAACACACACACACACAAACACACACTCCAACACATAGACACATACACACACAAACACACTCCGACACATACACATAGACACACACACACAAACACATAGACACACACACACACACACACACACACACACTCCAACACAGAGAAACACACACACACACACACACACACACACACACTCCAACACATAGACACACACACACACACACACACTCCAACACACAGAAACACACACACACACAAACACACACACACACACAAACACACACACACACAAACACACACTCCAACACATAGACACATACACACAGACACACTCCGACACATACACATAGACACACACACACAAACACATAGACACACACACACACACACACACACACACACTCCAACACAGAGAAACACACACACACACACACACACACACACACTCCAACACATAGACACACACACACACACACACACACACACTCCAACACACAGAAACACACACACACACACACACACACACACACACACACACATATATATATATATATAGAAAGAGAGAGAAAATTCTGTTTATTATAAAAAATGTTGTGTAGTTTCTTGTTTTAATCTCTTAGCGTTACAGTTTTTTTGTCATTTTGAGGCTTAACTTCGTGACATAGAACAACTCAAAAATCAAAACAACTAAAGTAGACACTAAACCTGTCACACATCTTCAGGAAGCGGAGATTCTTGTGATCCGCACGAAACAAACATATTTTAAGCGAGAGTCCGTGTTTCCAGGCTTCACGCCGTGATCCCATTGTGTTTTCCAGGGAATCAACATCTGCAAGCGTCTGTTTACAAGAAAAGTAGGAGGAATGTTTTTCTTTCCTTCTTCAGTGTGTTCAGATCCGTTCCTCAATAACAGACGTACAGTGATTCTGCTCTGTGTAGAGTCTCGCCTCCGAAACCTACTTCATTCCTGATTCTCTCTCTCTTAAGAAGAAGAAAAATCTTAAAGTTAAATTCAACAGTTAGTGATCAGTGAAATTTGTGTTACTTTTTAAAGCCTCTTCTGCTCATCAAGGCTGCATTTATTTGATCAGAAATACAGAAAAATCTGTAAAATTGTGAATAACGTGCAAAAGATTTCCATCATATTTTCGAGCCGCATGTTGCTTTAATTTGTTTGGATTGAGTTACAGTGATTCTGGAGGGATGCGTCTTATTCTGCAGTGCTTTAAACTGATTTCATCGCTGCTGGATTGAATTAAACGCTCTTGATTAAATTAGGACTGTGAGCTCCGAGATCTTCCACGCTTTCGGATTATACAGTTTTCACATAAACACACTTAGAAACTTCATGCATATTTGATATTTATCAATCGTGGAAAAGTGAAGTGGGTCAGATTTCTGTAATAATACTGATGAACTGAATACAATAACCAGGTTTTTATGTTTATTAGATTCAGTCTCCATGCGTTCTAACTGAACAGATTTATGCTGATTTAAAGCAATGTGAATACATTTTAAAAATTATTAAAAATATATAAAAAAGTATAAAATTGTAAATCTATTGAAATAATATAATATAAAATAAAAGAGGTTTAAAAGTATGATCATTTAAATAAAATGATTACAAAATAAGTAATATTAAAATAAATAAATGAAGATTATTTAAATAAAATGATTATTTAAAATGATTACAAATATAATATAACAAATATAATTGTGTAAATAAAATGATTAAGATATAAAAAATATGAATATAATGTAAAAATAAAAGAAATATATACAAATAATTATTTAAATAAAATGATTGAAAATATATAAATAATAATATAGAAATTAATGTAAAAAATAAGTTGCTACATAAAATGATTTAAAAGATAAACAATTGAAATATGATTATTTACAATTATTACAACATGATTGTTTAAATAAAATGATTAAGATACAAAAAATAATAAAAATAAAAAAGAAACATAAAAATAATTATTTAAATAATGTTTAAAAATATATAAATAATAATATAGAAATGAATTAAAAAAAATATAATTTAAATAAAATGATAAAGATACAAATAAAAATATAGAAATGAATGTAAAAAAATATAATTTAAATAAAATTATAAAAAAGATATAAATACAAATATAGAAATGAATGCAAAAAATATTATTTAAATAAAATGATTAAAAGATAATGTAGAAATGAATATAAAATGATTAAATAAAATGATTAAAAATACTATAATGTAAAATAAAAATAAAATATTATTTAAATATCTTCAAATAGATGCAAGTATTTTGCTAGAGTTCAGAAATTGGATTCATTTATGTTTGACTGACATCACATTCATTTTAGTCTTAATATAAAAACAATAACTGTGTAATCCAATTTAATAACAAATAATAAACTGTGTAAATGCATGGAAATTTTACATGCAATTCGAATACATTTTCGAGTGTTTCATAACGTGAGGTTGTTTTTGCACTGATGTGAATAGTTTTCTTATGAATCATCAGTTTTTAATCAATTGGATTACTCAGAAATATGCGTTCATTATAGTGAACAACGACAGTTTTCTGCAGAAGTGGATGGATGCTGTCTGCTGTTAAAAGAACAGAACAGAACGGGGTTATAGCATTGGTATCATTACGGTCACAGTTAAACCAGCTGAGTAACATCCGAAAGTGTTTGATATCGTTTAGCTCTAATGGATGACTTGAATAAATATGAATAAATCTAAATAACATGTAAACAGAACATGAGTAACATGACATTTATTTGTGTGTTAAACGTCCCGAAAAAAGAGTCTCTTCTGCACAGCAAGGCTGCAATTAATTGATCATAAAAAATAAATAAAAAAACAGTACAAATTGTAAAGTATTATTATAAAATATTATTATAAAATAAATATAAATTATAATTCATTATTATAAAATAAATATAAATTATAAATATTAGAAATATTTATTTGATCAAATTAATACAATACAAATTGTTAAGTATTATTATAAAATCAATATAAATTATAATGAATTATTATTAAATAATAAATATTATAAATATTTATTTGATAACAAAAATACAATAAAAATTAAGTATTATTATAAAATAAATATAAATTATAATTCATTATTATAAAATATATATTATAAATATTTATTTGATTAAAAAATACAATAACAATTAAGTATTATTATAAAATAAATATAAATTATAAATATTATAAATATTTATGTGATCAAATAAATACAATACAAATTATAAATTATAATTATAATAAATTATAATGAATTATTATAAAATAAATATTATAAATGTTTATTTGACGAACAAACAGTAAAAAATAAGTCTTTTTATAAAATAAATCGAAATTATAATACATTATAAAAATATAAATAAAAATTATAATATTGTGAAATAATGTGATAGATTTTATTCTTCAGGAATCACAGATGAACAGAAAGTTCAAAAGAGCAGGATTTATTAGAAATATAAATTTACTGTAACGTTATAAATTTCTTTACTGGTACTATTGATTAATTTAATGCATCCTTGATGAATAAAAATATTTTTTTATTTTTCCCATGAATGTAGCATTTGATGCTTGATATATAAAAAAAATAAAGTAATAAATGTAATATCTTTTTTTACAAATTTCATCTTCATCTCTTGTCTTATATGTTAAGAGAGAAGAGCATCTCACATATGATTCATCAGTGAAACATGAAGCGTCTTTAAATAGATCCTCGTTTAGAGTTTGGTGATCTTTCCTGTTGTTCACAGCAGGATGTTTCTGTGTGTTTCGGGTCCATGTGACCCCTGTATTTAGTGATGAGTAAATTGAATTCTTGCGGCCTGACGATGATGCGTCTGCAGACGTAATTACAGCCGTTCCTCTTTGAAGCCCAGCAGGACGGGACGTTCCTGGCCTGTAGTTTGGGTTTGTGGCTGAAGCGCTGTGTTCTTAGGTTCGTGTTCTGCTCGCTTGAGCGCTAAAATCAGGTTTACACCCTCCCGACTCTATGGGAAAATGTTTTTTGGGCTATTAAAACGTGACTGACAATGGAAAGTATTGTGTCTAATATGATGTGGTTTAGTGAAAAGTGGGCGTTTCATAAATGAATGGCCTTGATGATGTCAGCGGAAAGCAAGGTCCTTTACTGTAAACTGCACTGATTCACTCACAGTAAAACCAGGAGCATGTGAGGAGAAATCATTACAAATTAATTACTAATGAATTCATTTAAAATCAGTGCAGCATATAAAGTATATAACATTTGATGCATTGCTTTTAATTAAATTAAATATTTAATTATTAATAATAAATTATTTATATTATGTATTTTTATTAATATTTGCAACAATACATGTAAGAATTTAATTAAATGTAATATTTGCATGTATATAACATTTGATGCATTGCATTTAATTAAAATATATATTTTATTATTGATAATAAATTATCCATATTATATATTTTTATTAATATTTGCAATAATACATGTAAGAATTTCATTAAATTTAATATTTGCATGTATATAACATTTGATGCATTGCATTTAATTAAAATATTTTATTATTAATAATAAATCATGTATATTATGTATTTTTATTAATATTTGCAAGAATACATGTAAGAATTGAATTGCATATTAAATTTACATGTATATAACATTTGATGCATTGCTTTTAATTCAACTAAATATTTTATTATTAATAATAATGATCTATATTATGTATTTTTATTAATTTTTGCAATAATACATTTCAGAATTTAATTTAATGTAATATTTGCATGTTTATAACATCTGATGCATTGCATTTAAATAAATTAAATATTTTATTATTAATAATGAAATGATCTATATTATATATTTATTATTAATATATGTAATAATACATGTAAGAATTGAATTAAATGTAATATTTAATTAAAGAAGCTTTGCATTAGTTATATTCAGTTTGAGTCTGTCAGTCGGGTGTTTTTATTTTAGTGGAGAAGTTTGGTTTTTAATTTGTCTTTATGTTCTGCTGTTCATGATGGTGAATGGAGCTCTTGAGCATGAACTGCTCTTCTGTTGTTCCTCTCTTTTCCTCCCACACAATCGCTATTTTTTTCTATATTTCTACATTTAGTGGTTAAAAACATCAATTAGTGGAGCGGGAAATGGGTTGCCCATGACAACGGAAGCGGTTTGTCAAGGCCGGTACAGTCGTCATCTCCATCCTTCATGCAGCAGAACGTTCAGAGGTAAAGCGTTGATCAGGTCTGAAGCATCACATGGAGATGCACACTGATGTCAGCACTGTTTAAGAGCTGAGCTTCACTGGAGGCTGACTCACAGACACTGACAGTAGCAACAGTAACCGAGGGGGGCGGAGCTTACGGCTTTCACTGACCACAACAGAAGACCTTCCTAGTTTGTGTTACTTTCTACAAATAATGTCTTCTGTTGACCTTTTTTTACTTTTCAACTCATTTTCCATATTGTAATTGCATATTATAATTTTTTTAATGATATTATTTCAATATTATTATTATTATGATTATTATTATTATTTATTTATTTTTACCAAAAGGAAATTTGTAACAAGCTGGAAATGATATGGCTGTTATGTAAATTCATAAGCTTATCTGCTTGGAAAATTGACACCTGTATGTATATATATATATATATATATATATAATTTTGTTTACATTTTATAAATCTGTCTATATATAATATATAATATTATTTTTTATAAAGAACAAATATATAAATTATATATAATAATAGTAATATAATATAACAAAAATATTATTTATTAATTATTATAATATATATATAGATATATTCATGACACAAAATATCTATATATAGTTTTATTTATTTTTATATGACGTGAATGTAGCCTTTGATTGAAATAAATAAATATTATTTACGATTATAATTTATTTAATCATGATATTTCCCCCAGTATTTTTTATTCTTATCCTCCAATGAAAGGTTAGATTTTTGTGAGTTTTATAAAATAAAAGACCAACGGGATTAACAACGCAGATTTATTTTCTCAGCCTTCTTTGATCATATTTACCAACAATTCTGACCACGTGTGTATATTTTATTATTATTTTTTTTTTTTTACTATATATAGATATGTTCATGAAAAAAAAATATTTATCTTTATATATTTTAATATATATTTTTTTTTTATTTCAAGCAAAGGCTACATTCACATCGTTATCGATTCCTAGTGATATTGGCTTATTTTTTAAATATTTTTTTCATCTTGACAAAACCTCATCTGCATAACGCAGCTAGATAAATTCCCCTCGCTAACAAATCAGCAGAATAAATCACAGTTTGCAGAGCAGAAGAGACAAATGCACATAATCATCTGTAGTTTCACACAGTCATCTCTGTTCCCGTGTGAGAATCAGACATGTCTCGAGGGTTAAACTCCTATGGTATGGTATTTGTAATTTTTTTGTAAATTATTTGTAATTGTAAAATTTTTACTGTAAAACTAAATGGTTTTATTATTTTTCTTGTAGCTATTCTTTTTTATTTCGGTAATACTACTGTTTTGCGTATTATTGGTATTTATTAACACTAATAATGATAAAAATAATATAAATAAATATGTGCTGGGCAACAATAACATTTTTGATCGTGATTAATCGCATTATTGTTTGCGATTAATTGCGATTAATCGCATTATTGTTTGCGATTAATCGCGATTAATCGTATTCTTATGCACAAATCTAATAATGCATTCAGAAGTAATGTATAATGCACTTTTTCATGTAAAAGTACTGCTATATGAACAAAAGTGTAATAACATTTGGTTTGCAAACAATTTAAACAAATAAGCTGCTTTTTACAGCAGCGTTCCTTTTACACAGTAGCAGTTAAAACATTTATCGTACAATCATACAATAATATTGTATTATCAACAATAAATAATAAGAATAATACATAGAACAAAAATGATAAAAATAATAAAAAAAGTTATTTATTATTATTATTATTATATTATTATATTATATTATTATATCAAATTAATGTCAAATGAATAATAATGTAAGAAGAATTTTTATTATTTATTATTATTTAATATTCATACTGATAAAATTGCATTTTACATTTAAATATTTTTTTCTTTTAAATTGTAATAATATAATTTTTTTTCTGTATTTATCTAATTTTTATTATTGATACATATCACAAAACCAGTACATATACATTAATTATTAATTATTATTTGATTATTAATTAAATGAAGTCAGATGCTACTAAGTATTTTTCCGCAAATTTTTAGCGATGCTTTCAAGTCTTATTTTTTGGAAACTTAACAAAACCTGATGTGTATAAAGATAAAATCACCTCACTCACAGATCAGCAGAATAAAGCACAGTTTGCACAAGTTTGCAGTGCACAAGATATGAATGACAAATAAACTTACACAGCAGAAAAAAAATCAATATATATTTATTAAAATAAATAAATAGAAAAATAGCACCTTGTTATAATATTTTTCCTTGAAATTTATTTACTGAACTATATTTTTGCCATTTATTTGAAAATAGATTAATATATATATATATATATATATTTACAAATATATTTGGCCGTGCATATATTTCTATCAAAGAAAATACAAATGAAATAAGTCACATTTAAATATTTAAACATGTATTTTCTTGTCCCTGAGACACATTTTTAAATATATTTTGCTATATGAAGGTTAAAACTAAATCTATTTTCAATTTCAGAAAGTTATTTGACGTTATCTCAGAGATGTAAGGTACGATCTGGGGTTTTCTGCGTGGTTTCGGCGGCATGCACAGCCTGCTGTTTCACACGAGGCATTTGACTGCCTTCTGATAAGATCTGAGACGGTTTCTGTGCTTGTGAAGAGTGTTAGACTTGTGCATGTTAAAACTTGCATTCACATCTATTCACAGTACCACGGTTTATTACAATCATATTAGAATGTTTCTGCTGAAAATGCACGGAAGTAAATTAAATTTTACAATATATTCACATAGAAAACAGCTGTTTTAAATTGTATAATATTTTACTAAATTTTTCAACATTTTTTTCTAAGTAAGTAATATAATAAAATAAATAAAAATAAATATTTGGAGCTGTTCGCAGCTGAAACAAGGCCGAAGGGTTTTTCCATCAGCTCTCGTCTCAGTTGGAGCGAAGGCTGTGAATGAATCCAGTTTCTCACACCTTTAATGAGTCGTGATGCATCTGGTTTCCCGCTGGACTTTCTGTTCCTGGAACAGATCTAGACCTCACAGAGAGCTGTGCTCAGACCGCTCAAGTCTGATTGTTGTTTTGGGTGATAATGATGAATCAGACACTGATATTTAGTGTTACAGGTGAAACCTGAGTCGCATCTGGAAACGGGGTTAGGAAGGTCATAGTTTTGCAAGCAAAAGCACCACTTAAATATTAACTTTTGTTTTTTAATTATGTTTTTTTATCATTATTTTCTTATTTTTTATTTTAATTTTATTTGGACGATCATATTATTTTATATTATCATCTATTTTTTAGTTTTTCTTATTTTGTTTAACATTTCAATTTTATTTTTTATAGTTGTGTTTTTTTCTTTATTTTATTTTAAATACATTGAAATTATTGAAAATACTAGCAGTTCTAAAATCAGTTTTATTTTTCTTATGTTAATTTGTTTCTTACTTTTTCTTCTAGTCTATATAATAAAAAAATGCAAATATTATGTTAGTTTATGAAAAAAAATAATGTAATGAAAATAATGGCCATTCTAAAATCATTTTTATTTAATTAAATTTTTTCTTATTTTATCTTGTTTTTTTAAAAATGCATTGAAGATAATTTTTATTTATTTTATTGTTAAATATATTTATAAATTTCAATACAAATTTTAAATGGTCCATGCTAAAAATGGTTGAGATTAAATAATGTTGTATCATTTGATTCGGCTACTCTAAATCTAACGAGATTAATCTTATGTTTTTGGGTCAAAGTGTTCAGAAAATATATATATTTTAAAAAGTGTATATATTTTGCCCAGTAGGTGGCGCTGTGCTGAAACTACTAATGTGCCCTGAGGTCATTCTTGGTATAACACGTCAAGTTTGGTCAGAATCTGCTGAAGTGTTGCAAAGATACAGCCTCATGTTCATTTTTGCGTGAATTTTATCAAATTCGTTAAAGTGCTTTGCGAGAACGGCTTGGTCTACAGGAAATCTTCTGATAACTTTTTGCCGGCATTGTCTGAAGATGATCTGAGCCAATTTTGGTGGAACTCAGACAAATTCGACCTCAAGCCTTTTTTTTAGCTATATTCAAAATCGCGAAAAATCTTGAATCATAGAAATTGAAATGTTATGCATTCGACTCGGCACGAGGAATCAGAGGAAAACATTATTTTGCTTCTAGACCAGTTCAAAAGTAAATAGCAGAAATATGAATGCAAATTTGACCTATTGGTGGCGCTAGAGAGTTTGAGTTAGAGACTCCAAATTTTGCTGTGGTTAATATTGAGACTGTCCTCAATCTGTGCTCCTAATTTAATAACTTTCCCGCAAGTGGTTCTATCTGTCTGATGCTTTATTGCTGTATCTGTTGTAGCAGTACGTTCACGTGTTGTTCGATGCTATTTTTATTTGTCGGCGTGTTCATGTTGTTGTTGTGTCACCGGGATTAAAGTTCATATGACGTCCATCATGGCTGGTGAGCTGAAAGTCTGACTCTCCACCGAACACATGCTGCTCTTTTGATTTCAGCCTGCGGTGTTTGTGAAACTGTTCAGTAAACTCGTCTGTTGTTTTTTTTACTGTAATCAGTTTTGGTAGTGAACCAAACATCTGCGCCTGGTTGTAATTGTGTTTGTTCAGGTTGTCCTTGACTTGTTCACCGTTTGATATCTAAAGCTGGATTTGAATTATCATACTTGAATATTGCTCATGTTATTTCTGCTAAATAGTGTGTTAGTGTGCTTTTCTGAGATTCTCTCCCTCGAAGGCCACGCCTCTCTGACGGAAGCCCCGCCCATCACACACAAGCCCCTCCCCTGCTCTGTTACATCATCAGCTGAATTCAGAGTTCATTACTAGAATTTAATCTTGAATTCAATTTATAAGGATTATATTACATTACATGACATTACAATCAAATAAAAATAAAATTATTTACATTTTCTAAAATAAATTTGTAAAATAAATTGCTTTACAATAGAAATTTTCTGTGTTAATGAAAACTTGGATATAAAAATGTCTTGAGTATGATGTTCCTTAATAATATTAATCTAAAATAATAATTATTATTATTTTGTGTGTTTGTAAATGATCTCATGCATTATTACTGTAGAATAGTAATATATTTCTTTCATTTTCTTTTCAGAGTTAACTGGACTTTTATTTTGGAAATAAATATAATATATATAATATAATAAATATATATATAAAATAAATGTTATAAAATTAAATTTGATCAAATAAAGTGAACTTTATAATCTTTATTTAGGCTCTTATGCTGATAGTTTTTATAACTTTTTATAGCTTTAATAATTATCGATGCAAGTCTGTTTTGTGACGATTTTTTTAATTGATTCATTTTAAATCCATACTTTAGAATTATTAATCCAACATTTTATTTTAGGATCATTGCGATACTATTAAAATTCCATTCATTAATATTTTTGAATCCATTTTTATATTTTCTGCTTTAATTCTAATTTCAGTTAAAATTTTTGTAATTCCGTTGTGCTTTTTCGTCTGTGTAGTGTTTACAAATTTTTATTTCTGTTTAAGTACATCAAGTTAAACTACAAAAGAGAAATGAGAATCAAAAATCAAAAGTATATTTTATCTATAATATATAGTATATTTGTTTATTTTTTTTGTTGACCACAATAACTCTGCTACAGTCCATTTTTAAAAGGCCTGGGCGCTGGCCCTTTAAATCTTCCTACTTGCTCACAAAGTTCACCGCTGATCGTGTGCCGTGTTTTCTGGAGTGTGTGCATGTGAGAGGCATGTTGGGCTCCGCCTGCAGCTCTTCCCTCCCTAAATGGGCCCCTCTGACGGGATATAGGGCCCCGTTCCTCTGCATCGCCCTCCTTTTGTCCGTCTGCCAGCTGCAAGCCTTTTCTTTCGCTAGCGAGCGCTAAAAACAAGGTCTAAAGTTCAGCGTCTCTGATGTGCAGATCTGGGTCAAGTCGAACATTTGGAAAGCGTTTGATTTTTTTCCCCCGGAGCCGAGTTGCAGTCTTTTTCTTCCCTTCATGGCCTGGGATCGGTAAGGGGAACGCTGTGGCGTGGGAGTCGGAATTCCAGCGGATTCCGGATGGGATCGGTGGCTGAATCTGATCTGAGTTCAGTGCAGTCGAGGCGTAACGCTGATCAACGCTGTGTTTCTCTTATCTGATCAACAGCCTGTTGTGTTTCTTCTGCATGAAGGATCCCAGAAGATAACGTCATGTTTTCATTGCATATTTAATTGTTGTAGTTTTCCCAGTATGTGAAGTTGAACATTTGCATTTCAAAATCAAGAAAAAATTTAATTAATTGGCTAAATAATATGAGCATACTGAGAAATCTAAAAGTAGATTTTATGTAATGTTTTTACTCACCAAGGCTGCATTTATGTGATGAAAATTAGAGTAAAATATTGTGAAATAATATTATTATAATATCAAATTAAGGTTGCATTTATTTGATTAATGCAGTAAAATTTTTTAATTATTATTCTAATGTAAATCAGCTGTTTTCTGTGTGAATCTGTGTTAAAGTGTAATTTATTTCTGTGATGCTCCGCTGTATTTTCAGCATCATTCCTCCAGTCTTCAGCGTCACATGATCTTCAGAAATCAAAATAATATGATGATTTACTGCTCAAAAAAGCATAATAATTCAATAAAATATATTATTATTTCACCTTGTAAATAACAAATTATTATAATTGTGTCTTTTATTGTAATTTGAATAAATAATAATAATAATTATTATTATTATTATTATTATTATTATTTTACAATGTAAACATATTTTATTTTTAATTATTAATAAATATGTTTAATATGTATATATATATTTTATGTTTATATAAAATATAAATTATATTATTATTATTTTATAAGTAGTAGTAGTAGTAGTAGTAGTATGTAAAATCTTGTTATCCTAATAATTATTATAATAATTTTTTTGCAATGCATAATTGTTTTTTC